>NW_021823073.1:2240381-2263557 GCF_901001165.1 Salmo trutta | reverse complement strand
GAGAAGAGAGAGAGAGGAGAGAAGAAGAGAGACAGAGAGAGAGAGAGAGAAGCAGAGAGAGAGAGAGAGAGAGAGAGAGAGAGAGAGAAAGAGAGAGACAAAGAGACAAAGAGAGAAAGAGAGAGAGAGAATATGGTTAGAAAATAAAGTATCAACCGTCAGGACATCTGCCAGACCTCCAGCTGACACAGTGAATGTCTCAAGTGTGACATCACATCTTCTCAGAATGGAAGAACTGAAAACCACAGCATGTGGGGCCTTCAAGGAGACCATGTCTTTCTCTCTCCATCTCTCCATCTCTTCTTTAACCCTTTCCACTGACCACCATTAAAAGGTAAAACCACAATCCTTATTTTGATCAAATGGGTATACATGTACACTACCGGTCAAAAGATTTAGAAAACCTACTCTTTCAAGGGTTTTTCTTTACTTTTACTATTTTCGGCAGGTAGCCTAGTGGTTAGAGCCTTGGACTTGTAACCGAAAGGTTGCAAGATCGAATCCTCGAGCTGACGAGGTAAAAATCTGTCGTTCTGCCCCTGAACAAGGCAGTTAACCCACTGTTCCTAGGCCGTCAACCAGCTTCACCTGGAATGCTTTTTCAACAGTCTTGAAGGAGTTCCCACATATGCTGAGCACTTGTTGGCTGCTTTTCCTTCAGTCTGCGGTCCGACTCATCCCAAACCATCTGAATTTGGTTGATGTCGGGAGATTGTGGAGGCCAGGTCATCTGATGCAGCACTCCATCTCTCTCCTTCTGGTCAAATAGCCCTTACGCAGTCTGGAGGTGTGTTGGATCATTGTCCTGTTGAAAAACAAATGATAGTCCCACTATAACCAAACCAGATGGGATGGCGTATCGCTGCAGAATATTGTGGTAGCCATGCTGGTTAAGTGTGCCTTGAATAAATCATAGACAGTGTCACCAGCAAAGCACCCCCACACTATAACACCTCCTCCTCCATGCTTTACGGTGGGAGATACACATGCGGAGATCATCCGTTCACCCACACCGTCTCACAGTTGGAACTAAAAATCTCAAATTTGGACTCCAGACCAAAGGACAGATTTCCACCGGTCTAATGTCCATTGCTCATGTTTCTTGGCCCAAGCAAGTCTCTTATTTTTATTGGTGTCCTTTAGTAATGTTCTTTGCAGCAATTCAACCATGAAGGACTGATTCTCCTCTGAACAGTTGATGCTGAGATGTGTCTGTTACTTGAACTCTGTGAAGTGTTTATTTGGGCTGCAATTTCTGAGGCTGGTAACTCTAATGAACTTATCCTCTGCAGCAGAGGTAACTCTGGGTCTTCCTTTCCTGTGGCGGTCCTCATGAGAGCCAATTTCATCATAGTACTTGATGGTTTTTGCGAAAGCACTTGAAATGTTCCTGATTGACTGACCTTCATGTCTTAAAGTAATGATGGACTGTCGTTTCTCTTGGCTTATTTGAGCTGTTCTTGCCATAATATGGGCTTGGTCTTTTACCAAATGGGGCTATCTTCTGTATACCACCCCTACCTTGTCACAACACAACTGATTGGCTCAAACGCTTTAAGAAGGAAAGAAATTCCACAAATGTACTTTTAAGAATGAACACCTGTTAATAATTGAAATGCGTTTCAGGTGACTACCTCATGAAGCTGGTTGAGAGAATGCCAAGAATGTGCAAAGCTGTCATCAAGGCAAAGGGTGGCTATTTGAAGAATCTCAAATATAAAATATATTTTGATTTGTTTAACACTTTTTTGGTTACTACATGATTCCATATGTGTTGTTTCATAGTTTTGATGTCTTCACTATTATTCTATAATGAAGAAAATAGTAAAAATAAAGAAAAACCCTTGAATGAGTAAGTGTTCTAAAACTTTTGACCGTTAGTGTATATCATTAAATGAAATGACCATAGAACAGCTGAACATATCCCAGACTGTGCCTTTAAGGAAGAGAGTGAGAAAGATCCTTTCCTCTGCCCACCATTAAAGAGTAACTGCTGTAAAGCTCGGTGAGTATTTGTCCTTGCATTCATCGTCCTGGGATAAATATAGAGATTGATCATCATAGACTTTGGTTGGATTTAGTTTTGGGGTCAAGATTGATGGTTAGATACAGTTTATGCTGAGGACTGGGGAGAACAAAATGTCATCCATTCTCAAAACCTCCATTTCCAACTGAGATAGGGAGAGCTGTACAAAAATGTTGCTTATTGTCTGTAAGAAAGGGAAGAGAGCACTTTTAAAGATGACATTTTTACCAGACTGAGACTGTCCAAAAATGTTGCTTATAGTCTGTAACAAATGGCATCTTGAAAACTGCCATTTCAAATTAGAGAAATAAACTTTAATAAATGGACTATTCATTGTTTAAATTAACTTTAATAAATGGACTATTCATTGTTTAAATTAACTTTAATAAATGGACTATTCATTATATAAATATTTTTTTATAAATGGACTATTCATTATTTAGTCATATGCAAATAGACAGAGAGACAGATGAACACTTGGAAAGCTATTATTCTTTCATTCATTGACTGTGTTCTTCATTGAGGAATCTAAATGTCCTCCAAATGTCAGCCATCCTGCATTCTGGAAGGTTCCTTCCTCTAGCACCAGAACTAATGGTAGGAGTTTGAAAGTGTAAGTCACAATTCAACTTTACCCCAATTATCCCCACCCATCTTCTAGCCAGCCTTTCCAAATAGCTGCAACATGTTGATTAAATGTCAACTGTGTTGTCAATTCAGGAAGAACGTTCCTACACAAACGCTCAGTACTGAAGGAAGCTAATCAATGAAGACAAGAAAACTGTGTTATTATGCATCATTATTTGTATTTTTTTTACCCCACAGTGTTTTAATGGTAACTTGCTGGCTTCCTGGCTGGCTTCTTAGCTATCTGACTGACTAACTGACTGACTGGCTGTGTGACTGACTGACTGACTGGCTAGGTGACTGACTGACTGGCTGGCTAGGTGACACTGACTGGCTGAGTGACTGACTAACTGGCTGGCTGAGTGACTGACTAACTGGCTGGCTGGGAGACTGACTGACTGGCTGGCTAGGTGACTGACTGACTGGCTGAGTGACTGACTAACTGGCTGGGAGACTGACTGACTGGCTGGTTATGGGACTAACTGACCAACTGACTGGCGGGCTGAGTGATTGAGTGTCTGGGTGACTGACTGGCTGAGTAACTGAGTGGCTGGCTGGCTATGTGACTGACTGACAAACTGACTGGCGGGCTGAGTGATTGAGTGGCTGGGTGATTGACTGGCTGGCTGAGTGATTGACTGACTGGCTGGCTGGCCGGCTGGGTGACTGACTGGCTGGCTGGGTGACTGACTGACTGACTGGCGGGCTGAGTGATTGAGTGGCTGGGTGACTGAGTGGCTGGCTGGCCGGCTGGGTGACGGACTGGCTGGCTGGGTGACTGACTGGCTGGCTGGCTATGTGACTGACTGGCGGGCTGAGTGATTGAGTGGCTGGGTGATTGACTGGCTGTCTGAGTGATTGACTGACTGGCCGGCTGGGTGACTGACTGGCTGGCTAGGTGACTGACTGACTGACTGACTGACTGACTGACTGACTGACTGGCGGGCTGAGTGATTGAGTGGCTGGGTGACTGACTGGCTGAGTGACTGACTAACTGGATAGCTGGGAGACTGACTGACTGGCTGGCTGAATGCAGAGGGCTTCATTATCAAGCCAAGACATCAATGGCTACAATTCCCAGAAACATGACTGAAGGACAAACATGAGTAATTACTCTGGTTTCCTAGAGTTAGGAGCCAAAAGACGGAGACTGCCCAATGGTCAAAAGTGTGAGAAGGTGTGATGAGGTGTGATGAGGCAGGAGGAGGTGTGAGGAGCACGGGGGACGTGTGAGGAGGCAGGAGGAAGTGTAGGGAGGCGAGATGAGAGGAGGAGTGAGATGGCAGGAGGATGTGTGAGGAGTCAGGAGAGGAGGAGGTGTGAGGAGGCAGGAGGAGGTGTGAGGAGGCAGCAGGAGGTGTGAGGAGGCAGGAGGAGGTGTGAGGAGGCAGCAGGAGGTGTGAGGAGGCAGGAGGAGGTGTGAGGAGGCAGCATGAGGTGTGAGGAGGCAGCAGGAGGTGTGAGGAGGCAGGAGGAGGTGTGAGGAGGCAGCAGGAGGTGTGAGGAGGCAGGAGGAGGTGTGAGGAGGCAGCAGGAGGTGTGAGGAGGCAGCAGGAGGTGTGAGGAGGCAGGAGGAGGTGTGAGGAGGCAGCAGGAGGTGTGAGGAGGCAGGAGGAGGTGTGAGGAGGCAGGAGGAGGTGTGAGGAGGCAGGAGGAGGTGTGAGGAGGCAGGAGGAGGTATGAGGAGGTATGAGGAGGTGTGAGGAGGCAGGAGGAGGTGTGAGGAGGTGTATTAATCTTTATATCAAGCCTTATCCCCCTCTCAGCTCTCAGACTGACAATGGCTTTAGGAGGATACACACACGCACGCACGCACGCACGCACGCACGCACGCACGCACACACACACACACACACACACACACACACACACACACACACACACACACACACACAGCTGTTCCCTGATCTCTGATGACTCACCACCATTGGAGAGGGAAACAACAGTCTGCTATCACAATCACATCGGACATGTCCCCAATGGCACCCTATTCCCTAGGGCTCTAGTCAAAAGTAGTGCACTATGTAGGGAATAGGGTGTTATTTGGAACGAAGGTATAATCACAATCAACTCTGAAATTGCTCTGCGGTGGATTTAATCCTTTCAGTCTCATGTTGTCATTAGAGCATGGCCGATATCAAGACACATCTAGAATGTCCATCTCCAGATGAAAACATTGATATACTGCAGAGACAACAGTAAACAGGGGGGAGAGAGATTCAGCTCTAGTTTATAACCTACGTATGGATGAACTGAGGGTGCTGCTATATAGCATAAGGCTCAGCCACATCCACATCTCTCTCTCTCTCACTGTCTCTCTCTCCCTCCATGTGATCAGTCCAGAACACCTCTACCTCACTACTAGAAACTCTCCATGTGATCAGTCCAGAACACCTCTACCTCACTACTAGAAACCCTCCATGTGATCAGTCCAGAACACCTCTACCTCACTACTAGAAACCCTCCATGTGATCAGTCCAGAACACCTCTACCTCACTACTAGAAACCCTCCATGTGATCAGTCCAGAACACAGTACTAGAAACCCTCCATGTGATCAGTCCAGAACACCTCTACCTCACTACTAGAAACCCTCCATGTGATCAGTCCAGAACACAGTACTAGAAACCCTCCATGTGATCAGTCCAGAACACCTCTACCTCACTACTAGAAACCCTCCATGTGATCAGTCCAGAACACACTACTAGAAACCTACTAGAAACCCTCCATGTGAATGGGCCAGAACACACTACTAGAAACCCTCCATGTGATCAGTCCAGAACACCTCTACCTCACTACTAGAAACCCTCCATGTGATCAGTCCAGAACACAGTACTAGAAACCCTCCATGTGATCAGTCCAGAACACCTCTACCTCACTACTAGAAACCCTCCATGTGATCAGTCCAGAACACAGTACTAGAAACCCTCCATGTGATCAGTCCAGAACACAGTACTAGAAACCCTCCATGTGATCAGTCCAGAACACCTCTACCTCACTACTAGAAACCCTCCATGTGATCAGTCCAGAACACACTACTAGAAACCTACTAGAAACCCTCCATGTGAATGGGCCAGAACACACTACTAGAAACCCTCCATGTGATCAGTCCAGAACACCTCTACCTCACTACTAGAAACCCTCCATGTGATCAGTCCAGAACACAGTACTAGAAACCCTCCATGTGATCAGTCCAGAACACCTCTACCTCACTACTAGAAACCCTCCATGTGATCAGTCCAGAACACAGTACTAGAAACCCTCCATGTGATCAGTCCAGAACACCTCTACCTCACTACTAGAAACCCTCCATGTGATCAGTCCAGAACACAGTACTAGAAACCCTCCATGTGATCAGTCCAGAACACCTCTACCTCACTACTAGAAACCCTCCATGTGATCAGTCCAGAACACACTACTAGAAACCTACTAGAAACCCTCCATGTGAATGGGCCAGAACACACTACTAGAAACCCTCCATGTGATCAGTCCAGAACACCTCTACCTCACTACTAGAAACCCTCCATGTGATCAGTCCAGAACACAGTACTAGAAACCCTCCATGTGATCAGTCCAGAACACCTCTACCTCACTACTAGAAACCCTCCATGTGATCAGTCCAGAACACAGTACTAGAAACCCTCCATGTGATCAGTCCAGAACACCTCTACCTCACTACTAGAAACCCTCCATGTGATCAGTCCAGAACACACTACTAGAAACCTACTAGAAACCCTCCATGGGATCAGTCCAGAACACACTACTAGAAACCCTCCATGTGAATGGGCCAGAACACACTACTAGAAACCCTCCATGTGATCAGTCCAGAACACACTACTAGAAACCCTCCATGTGATCAGTCCAGAACACACTACTAGAAACCCTCCATGTGATCAGTCCAGAACATACTACTAGAAACCCTCCATGTGATCAGTCCAGAACACACTACTAGAAACCTTCCATGTGATCAGTCCAGAACACACTACTAGAAACCCTCCATGTGATCAGTCCAGAACACACTACTAGAAACCTACTAGAAACCCTCCATGTGAATGGGCCAGAACACACTACTAGAAACCCTCCATGTGATCAGTCCAGAACACCTCTACCTCACTACTAGAAACCCTCCATGTGATCAGTCCAGAACACAGTACTAGAAACCCTCCATGTGATCAGTCCAGAACACCTCTACCTCACTACTAGAAACCCTCCATGTGATCAGTCCAGAACACAGTACTAGAAACCCTCCATGTGATCAGTCCAGAACACCTCTACCTCACTACTAGAAACCCTCCATGTGATCAGTCCAGAACACACTACTAGAAACCCTCCATGTGATCAGTCCAGAACACCTCTACCTCACTACTAGAAACCCTCCATGTGATCAGTCCAGAACACACTACTAGAAACCTACTAGAAACCCTCCATGTGAATGGGCCAGAACACACTACTAGAAACCCTCCATGTGATCAGTCCAGAACACCTCTACCTCACTACTAGAAACCCTCCATGTGATCAGTCCAGAACACAGTACTAGAAACCCTCCATGTGATCAGTCCAGAACACCTCTACCTCACTACTAGAAACCCTCCATGTGATCAGTCCAGAACACAGTACTAGAAACCCTCCATGTGATCAGTCCAGAACACCTCTACCTCACTACTAGAAACCCTCCATGTGATCAGTCCAGAACACACTACTAGAAACCTACTAGAAACCCTCCATGGGATCAGTCCAGAACACACTACTAGAAACCCTCCATGTGAATGGGCCAGAACACACTACTAGAAACCCTCCATGTGATCAGTCCAGAACACACTACTAGAAACCCTCCATGTGATCAGTCCAGAACACACTACTAGAAACCCTCCATGTGATCAGTCCAGAACATACTACTAGAAACCCTCCATGTGATCAGTCCAGAACACACTACTAGAAACCTTCCATGTGATCAGTCCAGAACACACTACTAGAAACCCTCCATGTGATCAGTCCAGAACACACTACTAGAAACCCTCCATGTGATCAGTCCAGAACATACTACTAGAAACCCTCCATGTGATCAGTCCAGAACACACTACTAGAAACCCTCCATGTGATCAGTCCAGAACACACTACTAGAAACCCTCCATGTGAATGGGCCAGAACACACTACTAGAAACCTACTAGAAACCCTCCATGTGATCAGGCCAGAACACACTACTAGAAACCCTCCATGTGATCAGTCCAGAACACACTACTAGAAACCTACTAGAAACCCTCCATGTGATCAGTCCAGAACACACTACTAGAAACCCTCCATGTGATCAGTCCAGAACACACTACTAGAAACCCTCCATGTGATCAGTCCAGAACACACTACTAGAAACCCTCCATGTGATCAGGCCAGAACACACCACTAGAAACCTACTAGAAACCCTCCATGTGATCAGTCCAGAACACACTACTAGAAACCCTCCATGTGATCAGTCCAGAACACACCACTAGAAACCTACTAGAAAACCCATGCATGGAAAATGGCCCTCTATTCCTTTCATAGTGCATTACTTTGACCAGGGTCTATTGCTCTGGTCACTATAAAGGGAATACCTTGCCATAATGGGACAAGAAAAATAACAGAGAGAGAAACAGAGAGAGAAAAGAAGAGTGTGTAGGTGTGTCTGTGTCAGTTTGGCAGGGGGGAGGGGGGGGAAGCTACCTGTATGTGAGGGACTCTGTGCTGTGGAGATGACACACCCCTTTTCAAACCAGTCTGACTAGATATAACGCTTCCCCAATTCTGACCCACACCCTTCCTGTTCCTGACTGAAACCTGACCAGTCTTTTCCACACACACGCTCCTCCCTCACCTTTAAGCTTGAAGAAATAACTAAATATAGAATCATAATGAAGGTGTTTCTCTCTCAGGGATCCTGGCACCACTGGTGAAAATACCATCTGTCTCTACTGTCCTCTCTCAACTCTGCACATTCAAATTACAGAAGAGAATCTATTTGCATTCAAAAATGCATTTGTGTCTTATGGCTGTTGGTAAGACAGTCACTGCAAGTGCATACAACTTTCTCTTGACAAAGTGTAGAGTCAAAGTTGCAAAAGGTTAGTCTTGTGAGAGAAACAAAATAACAGGGCATGTACCGACAAGATAAGAGGGCGGGCAGAGAATGCTACCTGCAAAATATCGACGTTCTGATTGGCAGGTGACAACGTCACTCATTTTGAAGTTCTCTTCGCAACCAGGAACGCACTTAGCACAAGTTTTGGTACTCAGCCTAGTGAGCCTTCTACCTGGCCAAGGTCTTGTCCGCGGTCCATAGCCTACAAAAAACAACACCGGAGACCGGCGAGGTCGTAACTGTTACTGAACTATGATGGCCTCGCAGAAAGGGATGTTTGCTGGCGTTTTACTTTGTCTCGGTGAGTTTACTGATCTTATATCATTTCATAAATGTCTCTATGTTATACAACAAGAGCCACACCCATGTGTTTTTTGGGAGGGAAATGTCTCACCTTTATAGACATCTATATGGTATCGATGTGGCGTCACCTCACGTGTTCAGCTCATCTTGTTTTGTACAAATTGGTAGAATCGGATGCAGTTACATATAGCAAAAAGCAGAAAGTAAAAGAATGCAATACATTTTGTATTTACTGCCTGGCGTCCAGAGAGAAGAAACAGAGAGCAACATCATTTAAAAAACCTTGAGTCTGTTGATGCACCTGTGCGTCAATCTAAGTAACATAATAAAACAATCCCCATTAAAATCCATCCATTTAAACTAGAGACATCACTTTTCTTGCAATGAACGACCACTATGGGAAGAGGAGACTCACGATCACGTTGGTATTCTCTGGTTTGGACTATTTATTTTACCTTTATTTAACTAGGCAAGTCAGTTAAGAACAAATGATTATTTACAATGATGGCCTACCCTGGCCAAACCCTCCCCTAACCTGGACAACGCTGGACCAATTGTGCTGCCCTATGGGACTCCCCATCACAGCCGGTTGTGATACAGCCCGGGATCGAACCCGGGTCTGTAGTGACGCCTCTAGACCGCCGGACTAGTCTCAAGATAACCCATACAAACCAATGGAGGTAGTTTTGCTCCAACAAATATATTCACAAAAAAAGCTACAATATTTCCTGAGCTTTCTAATCTCCTAGGTAGAGGACAGACACTTCAAAACCTTATTCCTTGATCATTCATTTTTTGACTGTCTTTTTTGCCATTTATGAATGTTATTCAATGCGTTTCTACGGGCTATAGTAGTAAAGGCCAAATTCAATATTTTAGCAAATATATGTATTTTATTTTAGGGGTCCTAAACTTCTAAATCCAATAGCTAAATGATCCATGGTGTGACAATCTTAAAACAATTCCATATGTTAACTTAGTACCCTAGTAGCTAACCCTAACCCTAGTAGCTAACCCTAACCCTAGTAGCCAACCCTAACCCTAGTAGCTAACCCTAGTAGCTAACCCTAACCCTAGTAGCTAACCCTAGTAGCTAACCCTAACCCTAGTAGCTAACCCTAACCCTAGTAGCTAACCCTAACCCTAGTAGCTAACCCTAACCCTAGTAGCTAACCCTAACCCTAGTAGCTAACCCTAACCCTAGTAGCTAAACCTAGTAGCTAACCCTAACCCTAGTAGCTAACCCTAGTAGCTAACCCTAACCCTAGTAGCTAACCCTAGTAGCTAACCCTAACCCTAGTAGCTAACCCTAACCCTAGTAGCTAACCCTAGTAGCTAACCCTAGTAGCTAACCCTAGTAGCTAACCCTAACCCTAGTAGCTAACCCTAACCCTAGTAGCTAACCCTAACCCTAGTAGCTAACCCTAACCCTAGTAGCTAACCCTAACCCTAACCCTAGTAGCTAACCCTAGTAGCTAACCCTAACCCTAGTAGCTAACCCTAACCCTAGTAGCTAACCCTAACCCTAGTAGCGAACCCTAACCCTAGTAGCTAACCCTAGTAGCGAACCCTAACCCTAGTAGCTAACCCTAGTAGCTAACCCTAACCCTAGTAGCTAACCCTAACCCAAGTAGATAACCCTAACCCTTAACCATTTGGTGTTAATGCCTAACCTTAACAATTTGGAGTTAATTCCTGAACTGAACCCTAACCTTAAATTCAGAGTTAATGCCTAAACTTAACTTTAAACACTTAGAAATTTGATGTTTGAGAAACATGGCTGAAGCTCTAATTCTGATGTGAGACTGTGAGAGCTGGTAGTTAGAGAGTGCTGGATGACACAGGCAGGAGAGGTGCCCAACCCTAAACACTTTGCATTCCCACTGGAGGACAACGGGCCTATAAGCGTCCGTACGTATCAATGTGAAAACAAATGCTTTTTATTTTTCAAGTCACATAAATCTTGCTATAATATTTATACATGTACACACAGTGTACGTCTGTGTGGTTAGAATCTCCGCCCTGAGATTGGAAGATTGGGAGTTTGATATCTGGCTGAGTCGTCCTAAAGACTGTAATGGGAGCATTGAGGTGATTGGGGAAACAGTTCTGTCTTGCACAAGCCAAGGTTTTGTGCAAGGCTTCTCACTCCCTTACTGTAAGTGGGTGTAACCCGTCCTTTAGTTTCTAAAGACCTGTCATAATGGAGGACAACATAATAAGACTCACGGTGCTATGACATTACCTGTGTGGGTTTTTATTGCTGCAGTTGGAGGCTTTCCTCTGTGCTCCAGCACACCCGTATCTAAGATGACTGTTAAGCCTAGATTCCAGAATTCCATTAATCCACATACCCTGGCTGCAATTCCAGTGCAATGTCTCACCTACTTCACTGTTATAGTACACGCTACGCAGTACATAGTACACGCTACGCAGTACACATTAAATCTATCTCATAAACCTTACACCCATGTGTTTTAATACTCTAGCAAAGTTAAATGCGCCCACCAGAAGGCAATGCTATTCGACGTAATTCCTGCCCTAGAGCGGAAATGCTTGTTTAGGTTCCACCTCCGAAGAATGACGCAGGCTATTTATACATATTTGTGAATTGGGGGTTGTAAAGAAGGTTGTGGTGAAACAAATGGGAACTGCGAGCTGTCTGTGTAGTTGTGGGGAAACACATGGAAAGTCCCCACTTCAGATTTCCCACTTCAAGCCAAAATATATCATACTTTGACTAAAACAATGACTTCTTGAATTGTTGTGAAACATCACGGGCATCGTCTTTCAGTTGAAAAAAAGAATTCCGCTCTTGTGGTACTTTAAGGTTTTCTCTCCTTCAAGTTGGTGGCAGCTCATTTGCCATTAGTTTCAGTGTTACAAAGCACTTCATTTTAAGTGTTCACCTCCTACAGCTCTATACGTCAGTGTCTGTAAAACCTGTCTTCCTGTCCCCCTGTTTGTTTCTCTCTGTCCCAGTCGTGTCCATGACTGTAGCTTTACAGGTGTCCATCCCTGAGCAGTCCTATGAGTTCGCCAGGGGAGACAACATCACTATACCATGCACCTTCAAACCCAAGAACCCAATCAACAATCTGGTCATCATATCCTGGTTGGCTGAAGCAGACAAACCCGGAGAGCCAGAGGTAATAAACCAACCAGAAACCCCTCTGATCAGCCCTGACTATTACATTCAGTGGGTTTAAACTATTGATCCCCTTGATAAACAGGAGCAATAATTGGGACATGTTTATACTACAGTTGTGTACAGAAAGTGATTTGATTTAACAAGCCTTTTTTTTCTCAAGAAGTTAGGGCTCAAAATTGACACCCCTAAAGATTGTTATAAATATAGTAGTAAAACGTGTTTTTGGGTTCCATATTCCGTACGGACATAATGACTACATCAAGTTTGTTGGATGCATTTGCAGTTTGTTTTTCAGGTTATTTTGTGCCCAATTAAAATTAATGGTAAATAATGTATTGTGTCATTTTGGAGTCACTTCTATTGTAAATAAGAATAGAAAATATTTCTGAACACTTGTACATTAATGTGGATGCTACCATGGTTACGGATAATACTTGGCCTTTCTAGGGAGTTTTTCCTAGCCACTGTGCTTCTACACCTGCATTGCTTGGTGTTTGGTGTTTTAGGCTGGGTTTCTGTACAGCACTTTGAGATATCAGCTGATGTAAGAAGGGCTATATAAATACATTTGCTTTTGATTTGATTTAACCTCCCCTGTTATTGGTAATGGTGGGAGTTTAGTATGTCTTGAGGGTTTGATCTTTGATCCTCTAACTTTCTCACTCATCAATATTCACGATTCATTAGGAAAAAACCTAGAGAGGAACCAGGCTATGAGGGGTGGCCAGTCCTCTTCTGGCTGTGCCGGGTGGAGATTATAACAGAACATGGCCAAGATGTTCAAATGTTCATAAATGACCAGCATGGTCAAATAATAATAATCACAGTAGTTGTCGAGTTGGCTTTTCATAGCCGATCATTGAGAGTATCTCTACTGCTCCTGCTGTCTCTAGAGAGTTGAAAACAGCAGGTCTGGGACAGGTAGCACGTCCGGTGAACGGGTCAGGGTTCCATAGCCGCAGGCAGAACAGTTGAAACTGGAGCAGCAGCATGGCCAGGTGGACTGGGGGCAGCAAGGAGTCATCATGCCAGGTAGTCCTGATGCATGGTCCTAGGGTTCAGATCCTCCGAGAGAGAGAGAAAGAAAGAGAATATTAGAGAGAGCATACTTAAATTCACACAGGACACCGGAGATGACAGGAGAAATACTCCAGATATAACAGACTGACCCTAGCCCCCCGACACACAAACTACTGCAGCATAAATAATGGAGGCTGAGACAAGAGGGGTCAGGAGACACTGTGGCCCCATCCGATGATACCCCCGGACAGGGCCAAACAGGCAGGATATAACCCCACCCACTTTGCCAAAGCACAGCCCACAAAGTATAGTATAGCCCACAATGATCTCCGCCACGGCACAACCCAAGGGGGTTAGCATTGGTGTTTACAGGTGTTGTTGAAATTGTTGTTTCCAGGTGACCATCCTCACCTCCTACTCTACTGGTGAACTGGACATCACTGACCGGTATGAAGGAAGAGTTTCCCTGGAGCAGGACATAGCTAAAGGAGTAGCCAACCTGAAGCTGTCCTCCATCAGTCTCCTGGACAACCGACTATTCGAGTGTCGGGTCTCCATCCCCAAGGATGACAAGGGTCAGCTGGCTGATACCACCCGTCTGGTGGTCCTGGGTAAAAAAACAATGACTCCCATAGAATTAAGTAGAATATTACATAATAAACCGTAGAATTTAGCTTCATTCCGCTTTATTCCATAATAAACCTTAGAAATCCGTAAAGTGTCGATGATTACTGTTTAACTTAACATTGCAAATATTGTGTACACAGTGGCTCCCTCTGTGCCTATCTGTAAGATTGATGGGAGGGCAGAGTACTTCCAGAACATCAGTCTCACCTGTCTGTCTGAAGAGGGCTCTCCTCTCCCTACCTACAAGTGGCAAGGCTACGACGTCAAAAACATGCCCCGAGCACCTGCACCCAAGACAACAGACAGTATGTAGTGTCTGTGTGTGCTTGTTCAGTTTCAGTTGATATGACCTTGACTCTTGACCTAACAGGTTGTCTCCGTCTCTTCCAGAGGATGGTGTCCTGTCTCTCTTCAACCTCACCATGGAATCCTCAGGATACTACATCTGTACCTCCACTAATAAGATCCGCAGTGCCAAATGCAACCTGACGCTGTCCGTCATGCCACGTGAGTGTGCAACACGAGACTGTGTTAGCCTGCTGAGCTACAGCTTAGTCATTATCTCTGGGAGCTAACACAAATGTTGAGATCTGAGGCAACGTAACCATCACATGAGGATGGTCCTGTTACAGGATACATACAGACACATTTTATCAATAGAAATGTCAATTCCTCTCCTCTCCTCATCCTCCTCTCCTCTCCTCTCCTCTCTCTCCCGTAGCGTCTATGACCATGGGTTCAACAGCAGGTATCATTGGCGGCGTTGTGGTTGGTGTTCTGGTGCTGCTCATCATCCTCCTCTACTGCTGCTGCTGCAGAAAGAAGAAGGACAAGGCAGAGGAGTACGCTATGGGGTACGTATGGTCTGACACACACACACACACACACACACACACCATGAGAGCTGAGATGGTGAGAACAGACAGCGTGCTGAGTCTCCTGTCCACTGATATGTCCTCAGGGTTCCAGAGGGGGAGGAGTTCCACGACGACAAACCTGTGGTGAACGGCGAGGTTCGCCAGACGCGAAGCAAGGAAGACGACGATGACCACCCACCAAAGATCGTGGACCGCCACGACCAGTACAAGGAACGCAGCGAGAAGGACTACGATGACCGTCGCAGCGACTACGATGACCGTCGCAGCGACTACGATGACCGCCGCGATGGCTATGATGACCGCCGCAGCGACTACGGTGACCGCCGCAGCGACTACGATGACCGCAGGGACCAGGACGACCGCTACTCTGACCGCCGTGACCGGTACGACCGTGATCGTGTTTACGATGAACGCAGCGACGGCGGACGGTACAGTGATCGTTATGATGACCGTGACAGACCTCCCAGTGTACCCGCCAATAAACCTGCTAAGCCTTCTAAAAATAGAATAGATTAGAACCACTTCATGTTTCCCGCAACTTGTTTTTGGAGTGGTTGAAAATACAACTATTATAAAATAGTAGCTAGGTCAGGCTTCACAAAGTTCCTCGCTACTAGACTGAACCTGGTTACATAAATAACAGGACGACAGATACTCAACAAAGTTAAAGCCTATAGATCAGGGATCATCAAACAGATTCAGCTGCCAGATGGTGTTTTTCCTTTAGCAGAAGTTCAGGGGTTCGGAACATAATTGTATATCATTTGTAGTCGGCAAATTGACTACAAGAAGCTGAAACGGATGTAATATTTGACAAATATATAATAATTTAGAACCTTGCTTACATTTGTATACCATCACATAGATATCGCTCTTGTGTGTGGGAATATTTGAACAGATTTCCAAAATGAAAATCACTTGGAGGGGATTTCCTGGTGTTTGTACAGTCTTATGTTCAACAATAGCAATTCTACAAACAAAAAAATATTTTTTTGGTTCAGAAAACTTGGGGGACCAAAGAAAAGGGTCTGTCAGTTGGGGAACCCTGCTAGAGACCATGACGACTAGAGGTGGAGTGGCATTGTGTCACTGTTATCTATGTAAAGGCCTTCTATGTGGAGTACAGCCTATGATTGAAGGAAGGGTGGCCTCAATTCAGTTCAGTAGTCAGGAAGCAAATTGGAATGCTGATTCACGATTTGAAAAGTGCCATCTAGTATTTTCAATGAGGATTTTTTTAACATTTTTATTCTTGAATCTGAATTTAAATTTGCGTTCTGTTATAAGCTGCCATTGCCGGAATAAGACTGTATGAATTCTCAGTGCAGTTTATTGGATAATGCATTTTTCCTCCTGCCTTACTGTCTACTGTTGGTGTGACAGAAGAGCTTTTCATGCCCGTCTTGGCAGTTTGAGAACCACATGCTTTTTGGTGACGGTTTATTTGTTTTTATCAACTGTAGATTGCTAATACCCTCTAATATAAAATGTTGGAGTTACATTTAATATTAATGCTAATACCCTCTAATAAATGAATAAAGTTGTTAACCTTTTTCATAGTTGTTTTCATTACTTAGAAGTGTTGTGTTTGGTACATGTGTTTAGCGTCATGATGCTTGTTAATCCAGTGTTTCAGCTGTGAGCAGTGTAGCGTCAGGTGTCTTCATTAACATATTCAAACCATGACTTGTTTTTGGAGTGAGTGACTCAATCAGGCCTTTGGAAAGAGAACCCACTTTAAGAAGAGAGAGAAACTAGTTTCAGTCTGTGGCATGTGCCTGTCGTTTCACTTGTTCATTATAGCCTGAGGCCAGACAACACTAAACTAGAAGTGGCTTTATTGGGTTCAGACCTATTACATGGGTCTGTCTGAGTGAGGAGTTTTTATCTAAGGAAGATAATCTTGTCTTTAATCTTTGCCAAAAATGTCTAACCTTTGTTTTGTTTTTATGCATTTGAAATGTACAGGGACACAATTTAACTAGTTAAAACATCAAATGTTTTGGTTAATGTGATGGTACAATTAATAACTGTAAATAAAATGTATCATGTTTCTAATCTGTGTAGAAATGTTTTCATTGGGATTAAAGTGAATTCATATTAAAGCCAGATGTATCTATTACAAGGCCACAATGTGTGTGGTTTCAGTGCAGACAAAATTCTCTCCCGCTGTCTCTGTCTCTCTGTCTGTCTGGAAAAATGAATGTACAAAACTTGAAGAAACGACAGGGGGCAGTGATGCACCTTGACTAACGTGTCTTCGTTGTGGGACTGTTCACTATTGCCTAGTTTCTCTCTGTCTCACAAATTAGTCTACTGTGGTACCGTTGATTAGCCTACTGTGGTACCGTTGATTAGTCTACTGTGGTGCCGTTGATTAGCCTACTGTGGTACCGTTGATTAGTCTACTGTGGTGCCGTTGATTAGCCTACTGTGGTACCGTTGATTAGTCTACTGTGGCGCCGTTGATTAGCCTACTGTGGCGCCGTTGATTAGCCTACTGTGGCGCCGTTGATTAGCCTACTGTGGCGCCGTTGATTAGCCTACTGTGGCGCCGTTGATTAGCCTACTGTGGCGCCGTTGATTAGCCTACTGTGGCGCCGTTGATTAGCCTACTGTGGTACCGTTGATTAGCCTACTGTGGTACCGTTGATTAGCCTACTGTGGTACCGTTGATTAGCCTACTGTGGTACCGTTGATTAGCCTACTGTGGTACTGTTGATTAGCCTACTGTGGTACCGTTGATTAGTTTATAAAAGTGGTGGAACGAACTACTCATTGTTGAATTCCCAATGTGTTTATCAGTATGCGTTCAACCATCTAAAAGCACAACAAAATTCCAATGGAAAAACAATGTCTGGTTTTTGGTATAGTTGTCATGTACATGTGTTATCACTGTGCTTTCAACCATTTTAAAAGCACAACAAAGTTAAAATTAAAACAATTTAATTTGTTATCACTGTGCTTCATCTAATAACACAACCGAAAGACCTGGATTACAGTTGAGATTACATCAAAAGCACATAATGCAAGTGATCAGTACTGTTTGAGATTCAGCACAGATTATTATAGCAATTGTGAAGATCTCTCCAAAGATCTCCTGTGTCCTTTGCATGCTATCTTGAACAAGTGTTGGTATTCAGCCTAGTGAGCCTACAACCAGGCTAAGGGCTTGTCCAGTCCTATGAAGAAATACTCAGGTGACTGGATTACATTTAAACACAGTTGATTCAACCAGCCCAGTGGGCTGCCTTTATTCTCCATTCCCTGTTTTTCCCCCATCGTCTAAGAGGCATTGTTAAATGAAAATATAATATTCAATGTGTTTTATTAGAAATCAAATGTTCTGTCCACCGCACTAAGATACTAGGTGCCGTTCTTGAATTTAGGTGTCATTTGGGTATGGCATTTTGGAAAAATGTAGCTGTATTTTTCTAGATGTGTTTTTATTTAAATGTATTTGGGTACATCTATTCTAAATCAGCTAATGGTAGTTTAATGTGTTTTCATATTTTTTACCAGTATGATGACATTGTTCCACCAGTAGGAGCAGCTACACCAATGATGTAAACAATGAGACATTTTAGGTAAATTAGCATTTTCTGCAATGGAGGCCACAAATGCTGAAATCTATGGTCATCAAGCCTTTAAAAAATGATTTACTGAAGTGATATGATTATTCATTAAGCTCACAGTGTTACTTAGCGTCATTGAAATTGACTAACACCAAGTAACACTGGATTCAGTCACAACACAAGATCAATGGAATCCTCAAATCTATGACATAATAAAAGGACGTGTTTAGCTCATCTTTTCATTAATATAGACCCCTCCCCCGATAACAGCCTCCTCCCCAGATAACAGACTCCTCCCCTGATAATACAGACTCCTCCCCCGATAATATAGGCCCCTCCCCTGATAACAGCCTCCTCCCCAGATAACAGACTCCTCCCCTGATAATACAGACTCCTCCCCCGATAATATAGACCCCTCCCCCGATAACAGACTCCTCCCCAGATAATATAGACCCCTCCCCCGAAAACAGACTCCTCCCCTGATAATACAGACTCCTCCCCCGATAATATAGACCTCTCCCCCAATAACAGACCCCTCCCCCGATAACAGACTCCTCCCCTGATAATATAGATCCCTCCCCCTTAACAGACTCCTCCCATGATAATATAGACCCCTCCCCCGATAACAGACTCCTCCCCTGATAATATAGACCCCTCCCCCGATAATATAGACCCCTCCCCCGATAACAGACTCCTCCCCCGATAATATAGACCTCTCCCCCGATAACAGACTCCTCCCCTGATAATATAGACCCCTCCCCCGATAATATAGACCCCTTCCCCGATAACAGACTCCTCCCCCGATAACAGACCCCTCCCCCGATAACAGACCCCTCCCCCGATAACAGACTCCTCCCCTGATAACAGTTTGCCACTGGCGCTCAAGGTCCTTGCATATCTTTGTAATCAGTGATTTTCAAGGCGCTAACACCAATGACATATAATTGAGGGACACACATTATACTAGTAATAATGTCATTTGTTTTTATTGATGTAGGCAATATATTACATAATTTTGTTTCAATGTCTAGCATTCAAAATGATAGATAAATATCTCTAAATCGCCAAAACATGTCACTACACCGCTACACATCACCAGTAGGACAAGCCAACCTGCTATCCCCCAGTAGATTCTACAATGCATACAAAAATATGTTTTGTAGTATAAATGACTTATATATGTTTTCTTATTAAATAACTGTAAAAACAAAAGACAAATGTATTACTTCAAAAAGAAAGGAGGACCAAGGCATCTTCATATAATTGATTAAAATGCCTTTATTAGCATGGCATGTTCAATAGAAACAATGTTTTAAAAAAAACGACGCGTTTCGGCTGCATGGCCTTCATCAGGGTGTACAAAGAAATAATACAATGTTCTCTGTTTAACAGCTTTTCCAATTAACCCTAATTTGAAGGGGGAGTGGTTAAAATTGATTGGACACACCTAGTAAGCAATAGTATACACACTTTAAAGTGAAATGCTGTAGCTATGTTATCATAAAAATTTAACTCCAAACTAGAAGTATCAGAACACTTAGAAAGGTAGTTCTAACCTTAAATATGTCTGGGCGAAGTGTCAAGAATAAGAAATCAATACATTCCATAGTACACTAGAAAACAGCAAAACATGAACAACAAGAGTCTAAACATAGCTGAGGGCAATTGAGCAAAATATCCACTAGATGACAGCAAATGTACCCATCACAACCCTACAGGAAGGGTGAGAAATCCATATCTTCATTTAAACCCGGGTATTTAGTGGCCTGTAGTTTGTAAATCCCAAAACTTTCCATTTGGTTTAACTGTTTAAGACGGTCCCCTTTTCTAATAGAGGCCGGGATATGATCAATACCCATAGCTTGTAGGGAGGCAGGGTTGCCATGGTGTAAGGACTTGTAGTGCCTTGCCATGGGGTAGTCTTCATTGCCTACCCGTATGGCGTACTTGTGTTCCGCTAGGCGATCTTGAAGGCGTCTCTTTGTCCGTCCAATGTAGAACACCTTGCACTGTGGACATTCCAATCTATAGATGACATGAGTGGTTTTGCAGTTAATGAAATGCTTGACGTAATACTCCATTTTGGAAGCTGTATCAACAAAATACTTTTTCTGTGCAATATTTCTGCAATGGTTGCACTGGTTACATTTAAAAGAGCCCTTGGGTTTGTGGCCAAGCCAAGTTTTTTGAGAGTCACCCGGAAGATAACTGTGGACTAATTTGTCCTTTAGGGTAGGACATCTCTTAAAGCTTCTGACTGGTGGCTCAGGAAAACTTGGCGTAGTAGCGTATCACTTTGGATGATTCCCCAATTATTTTTAATGATTCTTTTAATGTTCTCTGCTTCAGTGCTGTATTTTGTAACAAAATACACTCTCTCTGATGCATCACGAGGCACTCCCCTTCGCAACAAGTTCTCTCTGTCAAGTAATCCAGCCCTTATACCTGCATCTTTCAGGACCTGGACGCTGTAGCCCCGATTCAAGAAACGATTCTCCAATTCAGCAGATTTGACACTATAGTCTGTTTCCTGATCGCAAATTCTGCGGACTCTTTGGAATTGGCCATATGGAATATTCTCTTTTAGCCTTTTGGGGTGAAAGCTATCTGCCCTCAGAATGGTATTCCCATCTGTAGGCTTCCTAAAGATTGATGTGTGCAAACAACCTTTGTCATTTTTACAAATGTATTACTTGTCATGTTTTTTTCATTTTAATGTGCTTTTACATGATGCCAAAGTCAAGGATCAGAATTTATCACCGCAATTCAAGAATGACCCAAATAGACACAGTCACCATTGACCACAACATGTAAAGATGCTTGAGTCACTTTTAAATGAACGCCCCCCTTGTCCTCAAAAGGACCAAACCGCGCATGCACCACCCATTTCTCAAACGGTATAGTCCCGTTATACTCGGGAAGAGCCAGGACCTGTACAGTCCCGTTATACTCGGGAAGAGCCAGGACCTGTACAGTCCCGTTATATTCGGTTAGAGCTAGGAGCGTTACAATCCCGTTATACTCGGGTAGAGCGAGGCGCACCGAATAGCGGTTTGAGGAATGAGGCGGAAAAGGCGAGGAGAACATGTACACAGCACTTCTCTAAACTCAAATGCTTTGATATGGAAGATGTGTTTGTTGCTGAGATGGTGGATTCCTGTATTATTCCTGACAGGTAGGTGATGAAGATGTATATAACTTTTACTGACTAACTAGCCAACCTAGCAGTGGAACAGGTTAACAACTTTATTATGTTGAGTTTTCTCCTCACCTCTACTTTTGAGATGTTATTGTTCTCGTCTCGAACCTGCCCTCGTTTTGATTTCGAACAGAAAAAAAAATCGGTTGATGTTTTTTCCATGTTTTTTGCACAGAATTTTTTTTTCTCAGGATTTACAAAGGGAAAACATTTCAGGAAAGAACGATGCATTGTAGCCTTCAAAGAAAAAAACGTAATTTACTTTCAAGTTACAGTCACGTAGGCCTATAGTACAAGACGTGTGTAGCCCGTAAACGATACAAAGTGACGGATTTGGAATGTAGACTATCCTGCCGTTTGATTTCAACATCACGAGGGATAGAAGCATGAGCTTTGTTGTGTGACTTGGTGCAGCGCAATGAAGGTAGCACAGGTCTGGCGGCTGTAGACAGTCTTCTGTTTGTTCCATGGTACTCAGCCACGTGTGAATAATGTGAAGGGCTGACTTCAATCAGTGTACAATAGTGTACATTGGAGTTGTAATATCCATTAATAAATTAATACAATAATTACAGTAAAGTATGAAAAATGGTGTATTACAGATAGGGAATATTGTTTTGAAATGATAAACCTATAGAGTTCAAGTTGTCTAATGTAGGCTACAGTACTCCTTTTGGATTATGTAGTTATATAGAGAAGTGTAGATTTGTAGATTTCTCCAGCTCTGTGTTTAAAATGTCCTCTTAGGTAGCAGGAGCTGTTTGAAGGACACCATATGTCCTTAGTCTAGCAGCAGGTGTTTGAGGGACACCACAGGTCCTTAGTCTAGCAGCAGCTGTTTGAGGGACACTATAGGTCCTTAGTCTAGCAGCAGGTGTTTGTGAGGGACACCATAGGTCCTTAGTCTAGCAGCAGGTGTTTGTGAGGGACACCATAGGTCCTTAGTCTAGCAGCAGGTGTTTGAGGGACACCATAGGTCCTTAGTCTAGCAGCAGGTGTTTGAGGGACACCATAGGTCCTTAGACTAGCAGTAGGTGTTTGAGGGACACCACAGGTCCTTAGACTAGCAACAGGTGTTTGTGAGGGACACCACAGGTCCTTAGACTAGCAGCAGGTGTTTGTAAGGGACACCACAGGTCCTTAGACTAGCAGTAGGTGTTTGAGGGACACCACAGGTCCTAAGACTAGCAGCAGGTGTTTGAGGGACACCACAGGTCCTTAGACTAGCAGCAGGTGTTTGTGAGGGACACCATAGGTCCTTAGACTAGCAGCAGGTGTTTGTGAGGGACACCATAGGTCCTTAGACTAGCAACAGGTGTTTGTGAGGGACACCACAGGTCCTTAGACTAGCAGCAGGTGTTTGTAAGGGACACCACAGGTCCTTAGACTAGCAGTAGGTGTTTGAGGGACACCACAGGTCCTAAGACTAGCAGCAGGTGTTTGAGGGACACCACAGGTCCTTAGACTAGCAGCAGGTGTTTGTGAGGGACACCATAGGTCCTTAGACTAGCAGCAGGTGTTTGTGAGGGACACCATAGGTCCTTAGACTAGCAGCAGGTGTTTGTGAGGGACACCATAGGTCCTTAGACTAGCAGTAGGTGTTTGAGGGACACCACAGGTCCTTAGACTAGCAGCAGGTGTTTGTGAGGGACACCATAG